>NC_091757.1:44509133-44556633 GCF_043380555.1 Nothobranchius furzeri
CGTAGTCTAAATGTATATTTTTTATTCTGAACTGGTCGTTTTACGCAGCACATCACCTTGAGGTGAAAATACCAGACAGCCAGTCTGAACTGAACATCCTTCAAAATGTTATAGAAAATACATTTGATGCCTGGTCTGGTTTCCATGGTAGTGAAGTTTATACCCTGAGAGGCAGTTATTTCTGTGTAATTTAAAAAAGGGGAAAGGAACTCAGCCTGTGAATGATAATAAGCACTTACCCCATTGTTGAGGCTGGAACGAAGGGCGACACCAGATCACTGATCCGTTTTTTGTTAAAAATAAAAAAGCTCGAATTTATCAATTTTTTTCACTATGCGACATTCTCCAGCGCACCGCCGTCGGTGCGTTTGCAGGAATTTGAGGACAACTGCTCCATCCCTACTCTTCTGTCACCGCATGAATTCACACATACATGTCGCTTTGCACATGGCAAGGTGGTGGGATCTTCTCTCCTCTGGCCGTGGGGTGATGAAGCAGTAGGAGGAGGAGCGCTGTGCTCGATCCAGAACAGCTGATGAAGGTGATGGAGATCCAACAGACAGACACCCTGCTGTTGTGTAAATTCCTGATCCTCACTGGAAAGGGTGGAGGAGCCTCGCTGGCTGAACTGGGAAAGACAGCCCTCATTTAGAGAGCAGATAACGCGCAGCATCGCTGTCCACGTCTTTCCCTCCCTCTCCCCCCATCATTGGCTCACAGGCTACACCCCCCACTTCCCAGTGCAGTCTGTTCCGCAATCGTCTTTATTAGCGGTGCGTTTCTCATTAAAGTGTTTGGTGCTCCTGCAACATCAGTTCATGCTTTTCCACCCCATTTAACCCTGATTCCAATTAATAACATCATGATGTGTAGGCGTGCATCAGATTATCCTGCAGTGTGTTATTGATCTGAGCCTAACCAGACACCCCCCTCCACCACCACCATTTGCATCCAGCCCCCCAAAGCCCCACATCTGGATGATGCATCCGCTTCCCTCCTACTCACTTCATGTCAGTATTGAGCTGCCGACGTCACAGACCCATCCTCCGCAGTGACGTCTCTAGGTGCTCAAGGGACTGATGCCATTTGATGCTTTTATTGTTTAAAATAAATTGTCTGAATGAGACATAGTAACCTGGGCTGCCAAGGAAACTGTAGAGCACGACAAGAAAGCCAAATCATTCTCCAGCATTTGTTCGATAAACACGGAAAACATCTCATTATGTTTTAAAATCTCAGGGTCTCATCAAAAATATCCGTTTTTTTTTATTTTGGTCTTGTGAATAACAACAGATGTACCCATATCTGTTCTTCCCATAGTCTGATGAATTCATCATTTAATGCATTTTGATTTATTGTGTCTGTCATAATGTAACGCATGTTTGTAAATAAAAATATAAACGAATACCTAATGTGGTATTTTAATGACAATGAATAAAAGCTTCTGGTAAAATAGCCACTGTGGTTTTATTTTCCTTATCTGGTTCACCGTTTGGCTGCGTGCAAATTAGAAGGATTTGCGTATACAGAACACGAGTTTATTATCTAAAGGAACTTTTTAAAGATTGCTTTACTTGATTTAATTTTCAAGAGTAAGTACTGTTTATAATACCGTCATTTTACCGTTTTTAATGTTTGATTAATTTCACATTTGAAGAGCAAAAGGACACGTCTCCCTTAAATCATGTTTAACTACGTCACAGTTGCGGAATGCGGAAGTTATAGCGGAAAGATTACTGGTATTGTTTATATTCGCAAGCTAATTCGGTAAGCTTTTACGCTATGTTTGCGTTTATTTTCGAGTAAAAATTTCAACGTTGAATTAATCGTTGTTGTGTAATTTGATATCGCGTATATTTAAATTAACTCACTTACTTCGCCATCTATTTGCTGTTAGCAACTTGTTGGTGAAGGCTCACCTAGCTACACGCTGCTAGTCAGTTAAAAATGATAAGCCGCTCTGAAGAACACCGGGAAGTTTCGACTCTTCGGTCACTTCTCTCTCAGTTTACGTTTAGGGTTAGCTCTCTGTGTAAATAACTTTAAAACGTTTCTTCTTTGGTATTTGACTATTTCAAGTGTCCTTCTTTTCTTACGAAACATCAGTAAAGTTGACGTTTAAGCAAGAGCTGCAGCATGTTTCACCCGTATACGACTCCGAGGCAACCTCCAGTTTTCAACCAGCGCCCACCTGGACCCCGTTTTTTAAATTACAAGAACCGTGGCCTGGAAGGCGCCAACAGGTGGGAACAGCTTACTTACTTTGGAAACAAGATGGCGTAATGTCAAAAAAGCGGTCACTAACTCCCTGATATGTCAGAATGTTCTGACTTATCAGTAAAAGTTGATTATTTAAAGCAGAACGCTAATTCTTATCTCCTCCAAAAACATTTGCTGAGTTTATTTTTTTGTTGGTTTGTGCAAAGCAACGTCTTAGATGATGTTACCATGAAAATTAAAATGAGCATGGTGAGAATATTCGAGATTGAAGACTATGTGCCTGCAGAAAGAGGCACAACAAAGTTCTCTTAGTATAAAAATAGGGCAAACTGTCAAACCAAATCAGCATCCAGTTCTTGCTCCGCTACATCCTGTTCCTGTTATTGGAAACCTCTTTGATCGTGTAGTGGTGGATTGTGTAGGCCCCCTAACTCGCAGTAAGACTGGCAAAAGATTCCTGTTGACCATCATGTGTAGTTCAACCAGGTTTCCTGAAGCTATTCACCTGCCTGTTTTTACAGTGAAAGCAGTTACCAAGACTTTGGTTTCTTTCTTTTCTACATTTGGCATACCTCGTGTTGTACAGACTGATCAGGGCTCCAATTTCAGATCAGATCTGTTTAAAGGTGTAGTCAATACTCTTGGTATTCAACACGTTATGTCCTCTGCTTATCACCCTGAAAGTCAGGGAGTGTTAGAACGGTGGCACCAAACATTCAAAAAAGATGCTCACCAAGTACTGTTTGTCCTCGGGATGTCAGTGGGAAGAAGGAGTCCCATTTTTACTTTTTGCTGCACGTGAAGCTCCGCAAGAGTTGACTGGTTACAGCCCTGCCCAACTTGTTTTTGGTCACACACCTTGGGGACCATTAAAGGCCCTAAAGGAGAGGTTTTTGCAAACACGTGTCCAAGAAAGGGAGAATACACAAGTATGTTACTCAGTTTCCAAATTGTTAGAAAAGCTAATAACCTGGCAGAAGAGCACCCAAACCAGGCTCAAGACAGAATGAAGTCTGTCAGTGTGAATTTTGTCCAGGAGACATGGTTTTGGTTTTAAATCCAGTTCCTGGTCGTGCACTGACAGTTAATTATGAAGGTCCTTTTGAGATACATGAGACTGTGGTTCTTTTTCCTTATCAAACACAAGAGAGAGACAAGTTTTGTCCAAACTCAGCGTGGGGCGTTTATTTACACAACTCTTCCATACATCACCAACACTTCATGGGGACAGCGTCCAGCTTCGATCTAAACACCTCGGCTGGAGATCCTTCTGCAAAAGCCCACTTTCTCCTACACCACGCAGCATCATATACTATTCAACCCCCACCTCCCTTTGATTCTGAGAAATGATGGGGTGCTACTTCCACCTCCTAATATGGTCAAAAGTAGTTGAGACTTACATAAGCTGGACTGAACAACATGTTGTGGAGCATGTATTCAGCAGCTGGGCTGCCTGATAAACAAGAAGTTGCACAGCACGTGTGCGGCTGGTATTGATAAGCAACATGTCAACATGCACGTACACAAAACACTGCTTTTAGCTCCTACAAGACTAATCGTGTCATGCATAAAAGTATAGACTATTGCACCAAGATGCTCTAATAGATAATGCTCTAACAGATAATCCAATCATAAAGACAAGATTATAGCTTATCAAACAACCAATTAACTTTGTAACCTGTTAATACAAATGCTACACAGTCAAACAGGTAGGCACCTAAAACTAAAAATAAATTGTACAGAAAAATGACTTGTGCTCACATGTATTCAGCTAAAACATTCATTTTTGGCTTTGTAACACTCGTTCATTGAAGAGGAGGAATGCATTAGCACCGTAATGTAGTGGGATTTGTTGTAATGTAGTCCCACTCCCAAATCTAATTTGGCTCCTTCAATTCCTTCATATGTCTTGTTATTTTCATTTGCAGTCCAAATGATTACTGAGGTAACTAAGAAAAATTAGGATCATGTCAACAGACTTCATTTCGTTTAGGGGTGGAATAAGAATAAAGAAAATTCAGGAGTTTATAATAACAGAGATGACAG
Organism: Nothobranchius furzeri; assembly: GCF_043380555.1. Lineage (NCBI taxonomy): Eukaryota > Metazoa > Chordata > Actinopteri > Cyprinodontiformes > Nothobranchiidae > Nothobranchius > Nothobranchius furzeri. Next base: position 44,513,400 of record NC_091757.1, read on the forward strand.
ATTCCTATTTTATGACATACCACTCAGCTCAGACCCACAGATTATCATTTATATCTACTTTGCTCACAGATGAATGATTTAAACTTTCCTTTTGGGAACATTTGTGTTTTTTCTTTTGTTAGCTTTCCTGCTCTGAACAAAAAGCCGTTGTCTCCTTATAAATGGATTCGCCCTCCACCTATCGCTGCATTTGTCCCCCCACACATGCCGAGAATGTCGAGCGGGCACAAGTATGTCACTTCATTTGCTCATGAGAAACTCATGTTGGTTAGATTTTTCTGTTTCTTTAGTTTTATAGAGTATTTCTCTCATGGTTCTTCCAGGAGGCAGATGAACGAATACAACAACCCTCCTGCTGTGAAGCATCAGCGCCTTGATTTCTCTCCCGATCCATCATTAGCACCCCCAGCCATATGGCGCCCCCGTTTTCCTGATCCAGCAGTGAGACAGCCCCCAAGACCTTCGCTTGTGGGGTCCCATCAAGTCCCATCTAGTCCAAACTTCAGCCATCATCCACAGGGACTTTCTGTCACAAGACGAGTCTTCAATATACACCTCTATGCAAATGACACAGTATGTCCAGACTCCTCTCACCTGCAGCAGGTTCATCTGTGATGCAGATGTCTTTGCTGTAGTCGACTCTGAATATGCTTTTGCTCTCAGCTGAGCGGCCAGATGGTGGAAATGTTTGAGGCATGCCAGCAGCAACCTTCAGATTTGGAACACAAGGAGATGATACGAGCAAATCTGCTACAGGAGATCAAGAAGTGTTACAAGGGTGTGTATCACACAGACCTGTCACTCTTCTCAGTTTCATGATTTTTTATTCACTAACCGTGTCTTCTGCAGGGGCTCGGCTTTACCTGACCGGGTCTTCCATGAACGGTTTGGCCTGCCGGACCAGCGATGCTGATCTGTGTCTCGTTGTTGAACAACAGGTGAGCGTGTGCTGCTCTGAACTGTTTCATGTCATCCAAACGTGAAGCTGTAGTCTTTTACATCCTCTTAAATGTCATTTTTCCACTTTGTCTTGTTTTTCCAGAAAAGATCCACTATTCTTCGTGTCCTTTCCAGACTCAGAGATGTCTTCAAAAATCTCCGTTAGTGATTTAAAAAAGTTTTTTCATGGTTTTTTGTAGAAAACAAATAATTGTAACATAGTTTACTAATAACTGTCAGTATATTTAAAATGAATCACTCTGTTTTACCTTCATTGCTACTATATGATTGAGCACAATCTAAAGTTAAGTTAAAGTCTCATTAGTCATCACACACTGGTGAAGTTCATCACTGCATTTGACCCATCCCCATGGGGGGAGGGGGGGAGATAAAAAACACATTCTGCTACCTGAAATAGTCTATATGCCACAGACCCTCGGTTTGTCACTTCCTGACTTTTTAGCCAGGTCACAGTAACGCTACTAATCTTCATGGCATTTGTACGCTATCGCTGCAGCACCTGCCAAGGATAACGTACTCGGGATAATCTAGGCTACATCTAAGATGCGACAATCAACTAAGGAGAACAGTTTTAAATTGTATTGGTCAGCCTACACTCATAACTCTGAAGCTTCTGCCATATGTTGCAACATGCTAGCTCTTTACTAGCACTGTGTGGAAGCAATGCTAACAACATTAGCAGAGAGTTAGCATTTAAGGAACAACAAAGACTCATATTACCCCATCTCCAGTAAAGAGCTAGCATGTATCATCATTTAGCTAGCCAAAGCAAGAGTTTAAGTCACCTTAATTATAAATGTAGGTGGACACATCCTATTTTAAACCTTTGTCTTTATTTGAATGTGGCCTCATAAATACGGCCTGGGTATTTATGGGGAAAAAAAAAATACGGCCTGGGTTATCCTGTTGACCGTTAGCCTCGGCAGGCCCTGCCATGATGGCCTAAAAAACGCTACGGATAATACAAACGGTCCTGAAAGCTGGAAGTGGTTCGGCTGGCTAAAAAGTCAGAAAGCGTCAGAGCGGGGGTTGGTGGTATAAATCCTATTATGTTAGCTAATCTGTGTTTGATTGTTTTATGGTGGTTTAATTGCTCCAAGTTGAGAAAAGCTCATGTGATGTGATTTTTGTTCTTTCCTGTCTCCACTAGGTGGAGCTGTTGACTCAATTAACATAGTTTCAGATTTACAGCAACAACAACACATCTGATTCTGAATTATTTTATTCTAGCCTACATTTCGACGACTGACCTGATTAAAGCTAAAGTGCCAATTCTCAGGTTCAGAGAGAAAGACAGGTAGGAGACCGTTAGTTTTTACAGCTTTAAATCAAAACGTAGCATTCCTAAGTCTTCACCGTCCTCAGCAACGTGGAGTTTGATCTGAACATCAACAACACGGTGGGCATCAGAAACACATTCCTCCTGAAAAGCTATGCTCACGGTGAGTCGGAAACACGTTTTGGATGCTGTCACCTCTGAATGAGAGGATGAGCTAAACAGTTTTGACGTGTTTTTCCCAGCTGACGCCAGAGTAAAACCCCTGATCCTAGTCGTCAAGAAGTGGGCGCGGCATCACAAAATCAACGATGCCAGCAAAGGAACATTAAGCAGCTACACGCTAGTGCTAATGGTCCTTCACTACCTCCAGAGTCAGTGCATTCACACACTCAGAGGGATTTATTTTCATTCTTTACTTACTTACAAGAAGACTCAAATTGTTTGTGATTATTTTCTCATCAGTTCTAAACGAACCTGTTCTCCCGTCTCTGCAGAGGGATCATCCAGTAAGTCTCTCGGTTTATTTTACCTCAATGTTCTTTTTATGAAGTTTTAAAAGTTTTAACTCCATGGAAACAACTTAAATTTGAAAGAAATTAGCATATTTTTATTGTTGAAACTTGACATTTGCTCAGCAAAATGACTGTGAACTCTTTTAGATCCAGCTTCGTGTTAACACAATTCAGCTTTAAGTCTGGATGTTTTTGTCCTGCCTTTTGTTTTCTAGGACTGTTTTGATCCCTTGATGGAGATTGACTCTGTTCCAGAGAGTTCCAGCTACGTCCCTTCCTACAGCTCAAGAAACGAGTCCTCTCTGGGAGAGCTGTTTCTGGGTTTCCTCCGATACTACTCCACACAGTTCAGGTATCTCCTGAGTGTTTCAGGCAGATGCACGTTTTTCTTATCATGCTCATTTTCCTCCTCACTCTCTTCCCAATCGACGTTTCCTCTCCCTCCAGTCCTCACCTTCCTCTGTCCTGCATCCTTCTCTCTGGTTTTATGTTTCTGACTGAGGGGCAGCAGCAGGTGGGACCTTTGGCCTTACGTGGCACCAACACCATGCACTGTAATCCCTGTGTTTGCAGAATGTGTGATACTCCGTGTGCCATGCCACACGTGAAAAGTAAAACCAAAATGTGCTGCACAGTTATGTATTCTATTTTATTTGATGCAGGATGCAAACGGGACACAGTAAATATTAGACTTGTCTTTTATATTCTGAACAGGAAATATATTTTGCATGCTAAACATGAAAATTATTACCACATGACAATAGGTTTTATTATTCAACAACTTTTTTATATAATCAGCTGGATTATGTAAAATATTGGTGGATTTTTAGGAGATATTTTGATATTGAGCTGCGTTTTACTCCCAAAGACCACAGAATAATGTTTGTTGTTTGTTTTTTTGAAGATGGAGCGAACTTGTGATCTCTGTGAGAGAAGCCACAACTTTCCTCAAGTCCAAATCCTGGGGCAACAAGTTTATATGTGTGGAAGGTACTGTAAACGTGGATGCATGGGTTTTCATCGGACTTTTAAACTTGTTTTCAATCACTAATCAACATTAGACAAACAGCCTTGGGTTTATTATCATTTTTATCTTGTTTATCTTTCTAAACTAGAAACTTAAGGTAAAATGAAATGTGAACAGTTTGATTGTTTTTACTCCACATGTACAAACAGACTCTGATAGAGCTGTTAATCCCTTAAAGGTGCAGTATGTAAGAATATAGTGGGAATTGTACAGTGAGAAAATCCCAATAGTGTAATGTTTCGGTCATTTCGGAAAGAAGATTTTACTGAAACGTATTTCATATCCATCTTTGGTACGTTCTTTCTGTGTTTGGCTTCTAGTTCCATTTTGGGTTCTTTTTAAAACACAGGAAAGGTTTCTCTTTACCTTGCTGACAGTTTCGTTTGCGTCTGCAAACATCTTCAGAGCTGACGCTGATGGTGGCGTCACTTCCTACTCCGTTTATCTGCGGGCAGCAGAGGAGTTGCTCCCCTCTCCGATGATGCAGTCCCATGCACGATCCAATGTGTAAACCCTATCGTCTCTGTTCATAGTCCCACATCCACGATGAACAGAGACGATGGGGTCTACGCATTGGATCGTGCATGGGACTGCGTCATCGGAGAGGGGAGCAACTCCTCTGCTGCCCGCAGATAAACGGAGTAGGAAGTGACGCCACCATCAGCGTCAGCTCTGAGGATGTTTGCAGACGCAAACGAAACTGTCAGCAAGGTAAAGAGAAACCTTTCCTTTGTTTAAAAAAACAACCAAAACTATATTGGAGCAGGCGGAGGGAGACTAGGGGTCTTAGCACACCTCTGATGTTGCTTGGTTTCCTGGGGCTGGAGGCTAGGAGGCAGATCTGGCCGTCTGGTTGGGGTCTGGGGTGGTGGGTTGCTGTGCTCAGCGTCGGGCTGGGGAGCCTGCTCATCAGCACCCCCAGCAGAAAGGGTCAAACTCTGGTAACCGGTGATGGTTGTACCCAATGTCCAGCAGTACCGGGACCAGAGTGAATAGGGTGTGTATGGGGAGGATGAGTGGGTGTCTGGCGTGCATTTTTGTAAGTCTTTGGTTGTATGTGCATGTGTGAGCATGAGGGAGGGAGTGTGTGACTGTGTTTGTGTATGACTGTATATGTCAGGTGAGGCCTTTGACTCCTCCCTTCTCCTGGGACTTCTTTTGATGAAATAGATCTTCGTCTCCCCTGGTGTGGAGTGTGGTGCCTTGGTCTGCCTGAGTGTTTGTGGCTCCCGGGTCAGTGGGTTTAAGATTTTTGGCGTCTGCCTGATCAATCCCGGTGGCTGTCTAGTGGGGTCTGGGTCCCTGGGCTCTGCTGGGTCCCCAGCGGGGGTGGTCGCCCCTGGGTCCCGGGTCGCTGGGTCCCGGGCTCGGCCGGCTAGGGGGTGGGAGGCTGCGGGCGGGCCTGTGGGCTTGCCGCTGATATCTCCTGGGACTCTGCCGGCTGCTGGTTGTGGCCCCCGGGGCGATCCTCTGTGCCCTTCGAGGGCCAGTCTCCTTGGGGTTGCTGTGTTCTGGGGCAGCGCCTGGATCTCTGGGACTTGGAGCTCCCCCCCCGTCTCCTACGCATCTTTGGGGTTAGGGTCTAAGGCCTAGACAACACGTAGCCGGGTTTTTTTAAAAACGAATATCCGCCCCTCCAAAAACTTGCATCCACACCACCTCGTTTAAAAAAAAACTGTCCATACGTACCCGGATAAATACGTTGTTAAGGACATGCCAGACCTGTAGGCAGCAGTACTTCCCCCGTTCTTAACCTCATCCTTCGTCTGTGGTCTTCCGCAAGGAGCAGTAATTCCGCTTGCAAAAACAAACAAGCAAAAAGCGCTTGGACAATTGATAAAGCGAGCGCAGCTCTGAGGGCATCCATGCTGTCGGCTAGTGTAAACACGGGTCGCACACGTGATGTCAGCATTTTTTTGTCACGGAAAGTGACGTTGCGGACCTTAAAACTCCGGTTTTGTCTGTCCACACGCAGACACCCAAAACAGAAAAAACGCAGATCTTCACTTTGGCTGGAGTTTTAAAAAGATCCGTTTTCGTGTGAAAAAACTCTGTTTTCGTGTGGATGACAGGCCAAAACGTAGAAAAATATCTACGTTTTGGCAGATCCCCGGCTACGTGTGGACAGGGCCTAATACTGCAGCACCAGCAATTGTAATTTGACGACGGCCGACAAAAAGCTCCAGAATTGTTTAAAAGTGTTTGCAGTAACCCAATTTTATCACTGGATGTCATATTTTTTTTACTTCATTTCTACATAATGTGCCTTTAACATGGATATGTCACTAGCCACGTTTACATGCGCTTATTTAATCGGATTGAATGCCCAATCGGATCGAAAATTCTGCATGTAAACATGTCAATCGGAATATTCTGATCCGATTCGGCCCGATCGGATTGAAATTTCAATCCGATTGAGAGAGGTGGTTTATTCCGTTCATCATTCCGATTGACGTGCATGTACACAGCCATTCGAATTGTTGGGGTAAAATAATGCCCACTGCGCATGTGTGCAACAGCGAGCGGGCCTCTCCGCTGTCATTTGGACAGCCTGACTTAAAAAATGATGGCGTAATTAACAAGCGGCGGCTTTTAAATCCGACGACAAGCCGTCCCCGTTTCAGTAATATTTAATTGATTATTGCACAAATCATTCGACAAACATGTTCAGATCTGTACTGGAAATACGCAGGTTTATTGCAGGGGTTGCAGCGCACGGATCCCCGTTTCTGTCAGCTTTGAACGCAGCAGCTTCTGCAGCAGGTGATGGAGACGCGCTTGTAAAGAACACAGGATAATATGGGTTTTACTGACCTGATTGGAGGCTGATGTTGGGTAGGAAAACGTCCTCGGTTAAATACTCTGGACAACAGTAAAGTCCGTGTTAAAAGCACGTAAACGCAGATGACCTGAGATGCGGTTCGTTAATGATGAACACAGGCTTCTAAACTTTCTGAACATCTTCTGTTATTTTGTTTGAACAGATTTTTCTCAACAGTTTCAGCTGATTGTCACATGTTATTAATAATAAGCCACAACAGAGCTCAGTTATAAAACATGAGTCTAACCCCCCCACCCCCGCTCCGTGCAGCAGCGCAGCGCAACAGCACAGCTGTCACTTCAGACCCACGGACCAGCTGATCAAGAGGCAGAGACATAACCCTCCCTTATGTTAATCAACAATAAAATGCAGCAAAGCATGTATTTGCAGTTATTCACTGAAGAAAACGTAACTTCTTTGAGCTAAATAAAAATGTTAAATTGAATAAATGGATCAGGAAAGCAGGATGAATAGTTATTTCTGTTTTTACATTTTTCATTTCGTTTCATGGCGTTTGTTTACAATTTTTCTTTCGGGAAAGGCAACTCTGCGCATGCTCAACCTATTTATTCGGATTAAATGCTTGGTGCATATGTACGCACAGCATGATCGGGTCATTTCAGTTCATGTCCATGTGAACAGAGATTCGGAAATTCCGATCAACCAAGATTTCAATCGGATTGAGGAAATTTGGCATATGTAAACGCAGCTACTGATAAGATTTCCACTACGGTTTGTGTTTCAGAGCCATTTGATGGGAAGAATGTTGCCAGGGCCGTCTACGAGAAGGCCAAGTTCAAAGCCATCAAAGCTCAGTTTGCCGAGGTGCGTTCCACTCATCCTCATCTCCAAACCACGCAGATGCCGAGTCCGCTTTTCATAATTCTGCTTCCCATCTGTTTGTGCAGTCTTACCGCAACCTCTTTGCAAAAATGGACCTGAACTCGGTCCTCCCCGTGAGAGCAATCATCGAACACGAGTCACAGAAGAGATGAGAGGTTCCTCTACCATGAGCCGAGTCTGTCAGCAGAAACGAAGCAGGACTTCTTTTTGAGGCTCTGCAGAGGGATAAACCTCTCAGTGGAACTCTGTTGGTTTGGGTCGTGTGTGTTTCTGTGGCAGATCCAAAAATGATTCTGTTATTGCCAAATGTTTTGCTGCCTCTGACATATATGCATAGGTTCTGATGTTCCAAGAGGAGAAGAAGCTTTACGCGACTTGTGGAACAATGTCACCTAAGATGTTGACAGATTTTTTTTTTTTTTGTCGCTGTTACAAGTTCCTCTTCCTTTCTTCTGGTCCTGAGGTTTCAAACTGACAGGATGTGTAATCTAATCTGAGTTTTATTTCTCTCTGTCGTTTTGATTGGATCCATATTTCACAGTTGTTTACCTGCACAATTGTTATTCATTTTAGTATTATTCACAACAAAGCTATATGTATTTTTACAGGTCACTAATGAATATTGTAGTTTAAAAACTACTGTATCTTATTTCCTCGTTCAATCCTCTATTTTGCAATTTTTTAATTGTCTAACTCAGAGGTGAAGTTATTGCTTTATAGTCGTTGGTTTGCATCACCTCCTACTGAAAAGTGTTTACATGCTACAGTAGGATTTATTTGGGGGCTCATTTATTCCCCTATCAGTGCAGATAATTAAAAAAATTACAACTTCTGAGTTTGTCTGTTGTTTTTGATCAGAATTGTTTGACTTTTTTATGTACAGATTTTTAATGTTGAGAGACAGTTGAATCTTGCTATATATATATATATATATATATATATATATATATATAGCCTCTGCTGCCTTCACAGAAAAAAAAAATATATATATATATCTTATTTTTTAATGAATTTACCCAAAATCTTAGCTTTGGTCAATCTGACAATTTTCCATTAAGTGCAGTTTCTTTACACGCGGTTGTAACAGCCTGTTAAGAAAAATGCTGTAAAAATTCCTGAACAAAATGAAAATCTAAAGATATGGAGACTTTGCTTTGAAAAGTTTTAACTGATGAGGGTTTTAATATTATGAAAGCCCATTCCCTCCACTTAGATTAAAAAAAATAAAGAATTATCACAATTATGATGTTAGCTAAGTCATAATTATGAGATAATTTTTTAATCTCAGTGCCAGGAATGGGCTTCCATATTTTTTAATCATTATTGTAAATATTTAATGAAAGGACACCAGATGCTCAACATTTGTATCATTTTTGCAACAAATACTTTGACCTCTGGACTTCCTGGTGGCCTTTTAAAAAAATTTTTAGATAAAAACTGTTAGTTTGTAATGAAAATAGTTTGACATTGTTTTGCTTCCTTCTGATTGCCAGTTCTAATCAACCTGAAGAGTTGTGAAACACTCCCAAGATTTATTATTTTGGCATATTTTACCTTTCAGCCATCGTTAACATCTCCTGCCCTGTTTGTTTCAGAAATTCCAAATTTACACCATCAGTTCCGTCATCTCTCATTGGTTTGTGGTTTGACGGCTTATTACTCCCAGTTTTATGACTTCTGCCCAGTGCCAGTGCCGCCTGGGGGGTAGATACTCTACATGACATGCGTCTGGCTTTGAAGCCCCCCAGCTGCAGGAGAACCAGGGTCCTGTTTCAGCACAAAGCCTATTTTTAACTTGGCATGGGGGATTTTGAACTTAAAGCCACATCACCTCAGTTGTGTTAACTGCTGGCACACAATAATGAAAGTCACCTAAAATAAAATCTAAAAATCAATAACTGTGGGTGTTGCTTTTCTGAACAGCTAATGAAACCAGGTTAAGTTTTTCTTCTTTGCTCTTATCTTCACTCCCCTGTTTTCATTCCCTGCTCTATTTCTGTCCCTCGCTGAGTCAGAAGCACAGCTCCCTACTTAGAATGACACAAACGGGCAGACCGACTCCCTATTCAGAGTGACTGAACTCTAAAACTCACAAAAAGGCATTTCTAGGGCTCTAAAACAGGAAAACTTGGAGGAACATATAAAGATGGAGGAATGTGAAAGCCTGGACTCAGAGGTGACTGAGCAGGAATTACAGTCCGAAGCCTCAGATGTCCTCAGCCAAGACGACGAAGATGAAGTGGAAGAGCTCACTAACAGGTATTTTTGCATCTCTTTGTTCACAGAAGTTTGTTTAGTTCTAATAATTAATTAGAAACCTGAAGGTTGTGAGAAATCGTTGAAGTTTGGCCTTAGTAATAAAGTTTTTAATTGAAAAAGCACCCAGTTCTTATATCACACAGAAGCCAGCTCTCTATGTACCCATTATTATTCACTGCCCCATATGTTGCATCCTATTTATCAGGACGTGAATCGAGTGCCACCCCTGTCGTGTCATAAATAGTAGAAGTCACTGATCTGTTGGCTGATCCGGGAAATTCAGGAATCTCCTCTAATATTACATGAACAGCACTGTGGGACGTCACCTTGGCGTAACCCGGCCGGGGCTGAGATGTAAAAATGGCCTGTATTTGATATAGCACCTTCTAGAGTCCTGGAACTCCCCCAAGACACTTTACAGCACAATCAGTCATTCACCCATTCACACACACATTCACACACTGGTGGGGATGAGCTACGATGTAGCCACAGCTGCCCTGGAGCGCACTGACAGAGGCGAGGCTGCCGAGCACTGGCGCCACCGGTCCCTCCGACTACCACCAGCAGGCAAGGGGGGTTCTTGCCCAAGGACACAACAACAGCGACAGACTGAGCGGGGCTCGAACCTGCAACCTTCCGATTACGGGCCGAGCACTTAACTCCTGTGCCACCGTCGCCCCATGTATTCATAGCCTGTGAATCAGCTCAGAGAGCATTTAATCACTGGTCTTTTTAGATGCTCGCTCCCATTGGCAGCCTGGCACTTGGTCTGATACTGGAGATCTGCACCGCTCAAGTAATCCTCCTGAGAAAACAAAGTTATGTGTTACCTTGTTTTCAGCTTGGATTGGTTAAGCTGAGTGACATAAATGTGGGTCGATGTTGTTCAGATGTACTTTGATTTGATTCACTGGTTCGTTCTCTGCTTGTATTTCAACGAGCCAAAAAAAGATCTCCTCTTGCAGCCAGACTATTTAGTGATGCCTTTACTTTTCTCTGGAGCAACGCAAACAGCCCGTTCTCCTTCCTCTAACACTCATTCCTCTGTCTTTCAGTCTGCGAGAAGTTGTCCAGGACCAGTCCGTGAAACCCAAACTCCAGTGCCTCATGGTTGACCCATCGTTCTCCATGGTGACGGTTCAGAGCGAGGACAGCGGTATTGTCTGGGAGACAGCCTCCAGCCGTTGCTCTACTCCCTGGGCGTCTGAGACGAGCTCCACTTCTGAAGCTTACAGCATGGAGGGCTCTGGAAGTGCTGGGAAGATCACCATCGTCTTTGATGAGGAGAAGGTGGTCCGTAGGAGAACGAGGTCTGGAGGGAGGATCAGCAGGTTGGGGGACCGGCTTAGCAGACCTGGCAGCTCCAGGTCAGCTTCGGCTTTGGGAGTGGAGAGGCTGGAGATGATGGAGGTTTCTGTTCCCAACGTCAAGCAGGAGGAAAAGCAAACGGAGGCGGACTTGGAGGAAATCAAAAACAAGGATCAGCAGTTGTTCAGTTTGATTTCTGAGGGTTATGAGATTCTGAACATCAGAGTCCCATCCAAACTTCCCACTGTGGACGAGGAGGAGACCACAGAGCTGCAGGATAATTTGTTTTATCTGGACCAGACGCCAAAGATCAGGTCTCAAAACCACCATGACATGGCGGAACAATGGGATCTGGAGCACTCAGGAGGAGAGGAAGCCCACACTGATGTATGCTGTTGAGCACTTGTGAGTAAATTCATTGGTTTGAAGAATTTCTCTAACTGATTTGTCGATTTTATTCCCTCCATAGACTTCAGATCAAGAAGCTTCGCAGCCACCACCAGACAAAGAGTTTGGACACACACCCTCTCAGAGAGACAGCACCTGTGACTTTGACTACTTTGAGAAGTTCAGCCTTTATGATGTTGTGGTTTCTGGAGAGCAAGCACCACAGCTGTCAGAGGAGGAAGAAAAGCCACTGGTGATATCTCACACAGAGGAGCAAAAACCTTCAAAGGACGCAGCCAAAGACATCCCGTCTGTACCAGAGGAATCTTTTGTGTTGGTTACAGACGTGGAGATAGTTGGGGAACACCTAGATGAGGTCTTTTATGGAGAAGGACCTCCTGTGCAGAGAGCAGAGGAAGAAGGGGAAGAAAGGATGAGAACGAGACGTGAAAGCCAGAGATCACTGAAGGGGAGTGGTTCGGTCTTGTTCACAAGTGAGGAGACCACCCTCACTCCTATTTTCATCTCCCCTGGGCCTCCTAAGATCATCGACCCCATTCTCCTGGAGGAGCCTACCGCCATGTCCTTCATGTACTCAGACCTTTACGAGGATGCTGTTGGTGAGAGGATGAGGAGTGATGAGGAGTACTCAGAGGCAGAGAGCGTGGCATCCGAGAAGTCCTGCAAGAGGAGGTTCTCAGATTCAGAGGAGGCAGATGGGTACCTGGAGAAATTCACCTTAAAAGATGAGACGCCAGCAGAGGATGTGCAGTCAGAGTCATTGGAGGATGGGGGTGAAGGGAGGATGGTCTGGCCTCAGAATAAGTTTGAAATGACTGGATGCTTAATGAAAGCACCTCGGGCAGAAGAGGAAGAGAAGTCTGAAGGTCGTGTTGGAGGTGGATCATACCGTGAAAAGAAAACGGAAACACAATCATCCGTGGTGATTCCGGAACAAGCTGGGAGAGAAACACCACAAGATTCAAATAAGGAGACTGAATCAGTAAAGGATTGGATGAAAACTCAACAAGAACAACATGAAGTTGATCAAACTGAGCCTAAAACAGACGAAACACTCCAATCCCAGCACATGAAAACTAAAGATGAAGAAACGCAGGAAGGTGAAGAGCATAAAAACATCAGAGCTGACACAAAAGAGCCAGGTGTGATACAAAAACCATCCAAGGAGCTTCTAGTGATCACAGATGTGACAGCAGAGCCTCCAGCAGAGCTTCCAGCAAGCACAGAGTCTGAAGCCAGTTTGTCTTCAGAAGCAGCTGTGGAGTCAAAGATGGAGGATGAAGCTTCATCTCCAGAGAGAGAGTCTGATAATGTGATGACTGAAGCCCTCACAGAAACAGAGATGGCTGCTGAAACGCCCCAGTGTGGGAGTAAAGAACCCCTTAGCGAAGATGGTTTTGAGCTGGTAACTGACTGTGATTGTGAGGTACAAACTGTAGTGGAGGTGATGGAAAAGCAAGAGAACAAAGAAGAGAGCCATGTTAGAATTGAGCTTCAGGATGTAACAGATGCTGAAACAGGAGCTTCTGAAGCAGCCAGACAACAAGAACGTCCAACAGAGGAGTCATTCATAGCTAAAACTTCTGCATCTGATCTGGAGTCAGAGGTTACATCTGAGATTTTAAGTGAAGTGATCCAGCCTCCAGCGCTTGAAGAAGTCAAAACAGAATCTGACGAGAAACAAATGCAGCAAGAGATGGACAGAGATTCAGAAGAAGCTAAGCAGCAGACAACCTCTCACACGCCTGCTGGAGACTCTGGGACTGTTGTTCAGGATCGTGTGAGTGTAGGGGATGAGTTCATCCTCCTTGTTCCGAAAGGACAAGCTGTAGAGATGGACATCAAGATTGATCAGTGGACAGACATTACAAAAGACGCGGTCCCTCCTACTGAACCTGAAGCGCAAAACCAAAAAGAAGCTGAAATAAAAGAAGAAATTCCCAGACATTATTATGATGAGGAGGACTTACCGTCAGCCCCGGTAGAAGAAGCCAGCACAGAGGAGTCAAAGATAGAGAAGGATTTAGTAGAAGACCAAGTTGTCCTCTCACCTCTGAGGAGCTTCTCTCCCCTAGAGGATTTATCTGGACTTCGAGGAGACGATGAGCAGACAGAAGAGGTGGAAGCAGAACAGCAGGAAGTTATCCACAAGGCAGATGATGCTCCAGAGGCAGACATCTTCCAAGACAATGCAGAACCGAGTGTTGATGTTTGCAGCAAAGAAAAGGAGGTCGTTTTAGATGTTCAGGAGGAAACGGTTGACGAGCTTGGATATGAAGTCATATCTGAGCAGGAAGCACAAGATCTGCCTCAGTGTGAGATACGCATCAATGCGGAGGAAGAGAGGACAGAGATGGAGGCAGAAAGGGGACAGAGGGAAGAGAGTTTTAGTGAAAATGAACTGATTCAAGCAGGATATGAAATTATCGATGAGGAGGAGGAGAGCAAGGCCCGGCTGGCTGCTGAGCTGCAGGGTCTGGACTGGTTCTGTGTGACCTGTGAACGTCTTCTATCCGAGGATGAGCGGATGTCTGAGGAGCATCGGGGCCACAAGGTGAATTTGGTGGACAAGGCTTATGAGGAAATCAAGGTAAGAAAAGAGTGATATGATGCTTGGGACCAGCAGCGTGGTGCAGTCGGACATTCTTAGAGAAATTTGTTGGCTTTCATCTGGGACATCAGATCATGAACTGGTCTTCACATAGTCAGCTGTGGGTTTTCCATTCATCAGTCAGCAGGTGGACTGCAGCCAACACATTGACTTGTTATGCTTTGATCAGTGGAAAAACACACACACACACACACATATACACACCGTATATACCAAGTAGTGTTTGGCTATGGTTGCAGTGTGTGAGTTTGTATGTGTGTGTGTTTTCACATTCACTGAGAGACAGAGGAGACAGAGAGAGAGAGAGGGGGGTGGGGGGTTAAACGTTAGCATGATGTCATCATGCCATCACAAGAAAATGTCTGTGCAGGATCTGATATTTCAATGACAGAAAAGCTGGGTTGCATTTTTTTTAAAACAGACATTGTTTCCAGCCGATACGGAGGTTGGGTCCTGTGTTAGCCTGATTTATAAGAAACTGACAGCTGGACTGTATAAGAAAAGATCAAAGTTTTAACTGAGGTTGACTCCAGCACAGAGACATGTGGTTTACTCAAATGCTTCACGAAACCGATTCTAACCAATTCACAGAGTCGTGTTCCATCCAGTTTTTTGAAGTAGATATAACCTTTTCTGCTTCCCCAAATCTCCCCTTAACCCGTACTGGTTCTTACTGGTGAGGCGGTTGGGGAGCGATCAACATCTAGTTCGATCTCATTAAGCATGAGCTGCTCTCAAGAGGGAATGGGGATTCCTGCTGCTCTTCTCCATGATGCGTTGTCTTAAAACCTGAGAATTAGGATGGAAAACACAACAGAACACCAGAGTTGTTTTGACATTCAAAGAGAGTAAAATGTATTTGTCCAACAGGAGACACTGAGTGTTTGGATCTCAGAGCTCCAGGAGAGGTCAGAGAACATAGAGGACTTGGTGTCTGAGCTGGAGTTGGCCTACAATTCAGTAGAGGTACAATCTTCTTCAGTTGCCCTTACTAGCACCATGAACAAAACAAGTCTTAGGCATAACATTACATCTTTGGGTCAGGATCAGTTTAAGGAGCAAGAGGAGGCCATACGGGTGCAGAATGAAGAGATGATGGCTCAGGTGATGGAGCAGTACAATCAAATGTCCATTACCATGGAGGAGGAGAAGAAAGCCAAGCTGGAGCAGCTCTATGACAAGATAGTTTCCTTCCAGGAGAACATCGACTCAGCCAAGACCACTCTGGAGACCACGGCCAGGGAAGATGAGACGGATGCTAGAGTAAGGCTCACTGATTGATGGGTTTCACACTCTGGTGTTCAAAAGTTGGGTCAAAAATTTTACTAAAGTTCTTTGAATTTTTTCTCCTTTTAGCCACCTGAAGACATCCATGCTAGGTTTGTCCTTTAGTGTCTGATTTTCTGTCAGTAACACACGATGTGTGTGTTTTAACCAGAACTCCAAAGGGTTCAAATGAAGGCAACTGGACTTTTTTGGTTTCTCGAAGACGTTTCGCCTCTCATCCGAGGAAACCAAAGAGGTCCAGTTACCTTCATTTGAACCCTTTGGATTACCATGACCTGGATGACTGAGAACCTTCACCAGCATTTTAACCAGAACTAACATTTTGCCTGGTCTGATGAGCTAAAACTGCCTGGTACCTTGTTGTTAAACTGTACGGATTGATCTTTAACAGCGGACACATTTTTCATTGTGCGATTAGACTCACAGCAGCTCTGGACTCCGTCTTGTGCCTGGAGCTGGGGGCCAAGGGACTGCTGGTGTTTGAGGACTACACCAAGACCAACACTTCCAGCTCAAGCCTGGCACAGCGTAAAGGAATCCCAGGTAGATTGTTAGGGATCATTAAACTTCCTGTGCAGATTCTTCTGGATGTTGTGGGTAACGTGCCGCTGATATGTGCTTCAGCGCCTCAGAAGCCCACGCTGCAGACCCAGGAGCCGGGTTCAGGCACCAGCACCAGCGTCACTGTCTACTGGAAGGTCAACTCTGGAGACATTATAGACTGCTTTCAGGTCTACTGCATGGAGGATCCACAAGGGGGTAAAGACTGTCAGAATGCTGCCACCAGATATTTTTAAAAACCCACATAAGTTTTTTAAAGTACATATTTATTTTAGTTAAGTTCAGTGTGTGCTTGTTGTTGTAGCTGTGTCAGAGGAGTATCGAGTCACCGTGAAGGAGAGCTACTGTGTCCTGGAGGAACTGGAGCCAGACAAGACCTACAAGGTGTGGGTGATGGCTGTCAACTACACTGGCTGCTCTCTGCCCAGCGACAAGCTCATCTTCAGAACGGGTCAGCTCAAACCCTCAACCCAGTGTTTTCACCAGTTTGATTTCCTTTGCATGCTGGGAACAGCTATTTCAAATATGATTTGTGTGTTTGTGGCAGCTCCATCAGTGCCAGCGATCGACACGGAGCTCTGCACGGTCATGTGGGATTCCGCCACGCTGAGGTGGAGCTCAACAAAACAAAGCCCAGAACAGAGTTACACTTTGGAGTACTGCCGCCAGTACGAACTGGAAGGAGAAGGACTCAGGTCAGTGGGGTCGGGTCATGATTATTCAGCTTTACGGGTATCTGAATCCAAATACATATTCATAATTTATCATGATTCATGTGCTTTGTGTTACATATTCCCAGATCAATCTCAGGAATCAGCGTCTGCGAACAGAAGGTTCTCCTGCAACCCAATGAAAATTACCTGTTTTACATTAGAGCTGTGAATGAAGCTGGTTCCAGTGAGCAAAGTGAGGCTGCACTCATTTCTACAAAAGGTACAAAGAATGCCTCAAATTTACAGACTCTCTGTAGCTCTTAGTGCCAGAAATATGATGTTTTACTTTTTGGTTTTAAGGAACGAGGTTCCGCCTGCTGAAAGCCTCGGCTCATCCAGCTCTGATGCTTTCGGATGACCAGACCACCCTGCACTACCCACAGGAAGCACACAAAACAACAGACAAAGAGTAAGATTCTCTCAAACACCAGTCTTTTCTACCGCAGGTTTACTTCTAAGTAGATATGGGACATTTTGTTTGTTTTCCAGACACCCGTCCATCCTGGGGGAGTTGCTGCCTTCCCGGGGGCTCCACTACTGGGAGACCGTTGTGTCAGGAAGTACAGCCTACAGACTCGGAGTAACCACCAATAGAAACAGCGCACTTGGGGAAACCAGTACTTCATGGTGTTTGCAGTGCACTCCCTCTCCATCAGGGTATGATTTAAAAAAAATAAAACGACAAAAGTTTATTCTTGTCCTTACTTTGACCCAAAACACCCCGTCTTTGTCCAGCTGTAGGTACCAGTTACTCCACAACCACATCCAGTCCACTGTGTTTGTGACCAAGGTGCCTGAGCGAGTGGGCACTCTACTGGATTACCAGCTGGGCCGTCTGTCATTCTACAGTGTCCACAGCGGACAGCTGTTGGGGACATTCAGACAGTGGTTCGCCCAGTCCTGCCACCCTGTGCTGGCCCTGGAGCAGCCGGGCAGCCTGCAGGTCTGCATGGTGCAGGAGGCACCAGAGTTTACCAAAGACAGCTAACTACGCTGCTGCACGCTCTAGCCTCAGCGAGTTCACGTGTTCTATGTGTTGATTTGAATGGTTTAACTTTGTAATGATCAAATGACCACAGATGAAGAAAAGGCCAAATTCTTGTTTTCATTTAGACTAAAACAGCCTCAGTCAGTTTGGTTGGAAATCTTTTTTCTAAGACATAAAAATAGTAAAGGGGACATTTTTCCTGAGTTATAATAGTTGTATGGTCACTACCAACACATTCATGAAGTTCTTTGCATAATGTCCCTCTCACGTGAAGCAGTACCTTCCAGATTGAGCCGTTTCAGGGCTCTGTCACTTCAAGAAAACAAGCTGGAGCTGGCCAGCCCCCCCCCCCATTTAGGTTGCTATAAGCTGAGAAGCTCCGATGTCTGTATGGGACTCGGAATAGAGCTGCTGCTTGTCCAGCACATTAGAGGTGCTTCTTTTCTAATTTCTCTGTTTGTGACATCACAAATGGGTACTTTTTTAAACGGTCTGTTTGAGCACTTATCTCCTAAAACCAAACACTGACAGAAAATGGATGGATGAGTGTTTTTCATGTTTGGAGTGTTTATAGAAGCAGTAGAGACCCACATGGCATCACAAAATGATGCCAGTTTGTCATCATGAAGGTGGGTTTTGCATAAATTTAATGTACTGTATTTGGTGGCATAAATGTAAACCAAGAATAAGTTAAATGAACTAATAGGAAGTAGAACATTGCAATTTCTAGGTGAGCGGGTTTATTTTGTGAGATGGTTTTTTGTAATTTAATGTGAGTTTTGTACTGTTTTTTATGATTTGTCTGAGTTTAGCTGCACCTTGCAGACTGTTTCATATTGTGACTAAAGCTTGTGTGTGTTTTTGTAAATAACATTTTCTAACAGAAAGGATCCGTTTTCTGTTGAAATTCTAACTTTCCCTGTCTTAATTTTCTTGTCTGATGATGATTATTTTTCTATTTTCACAAATAGATTTTTTTGGTTTACACCACTAGAGGGCACCAGCTCCCCATCAGCTGGTTCGACTCTTGTAAAATACACAAAACGAGCAGTTTTCCTTCTAAAGCAGTCAGCCACGGAAATAAATCAATCTTCACAAAAACCTTCCATGCTTTGGTTTCTCTCGAAGCTCTACCCGTCTCGTTTTTATCCATGTTTTTGCCTCATTAGGCCAAAATGTCTTTTAAACATCTGTTTGGGATCCAGCCACTCTCTTCACACAAGCCTTTTTATTTTCCAAAGGACAACATTCTCAGTTATTGCTCATATTTTCCAGGCAGTCACACCTTTTCTCTTTTCAGGAGAAAAATAAAGAAGGCAAACACATGCAGCCCATCAGGGAGATGTTTCTGGCCTCAGCCAGATGAGTTGGCTGCTGCCTGAAGGGAAAAATGGCTGACTGACTCTTCTCTGCCTGTTGGTGAGAATGGACTGAAGCGATTAGTTGTTTCCATCTAAATGAGGGTGGATCATGCAGAAGCTTCTTTCTTTTTTGGCTTTAATAGAGATGAGAAACTCACTGATGTCTGACTCTGAAGGACAAACTAATTAGAAATACTATGAATGTGCGACTAGGACAGATTTATTTCAATATATACTTTTATTATGGATGAAATGACAAATTGTAACTTTTTACAAGCACATGACTGAAAAATGTCACTAGAGGTTTATTTTGTTTGGAAAGGCAGGAAAAGACCAAACATTTATGACCCGTGTATAAAACTCTCAAAGATACGGTTAGCCTTTTGTCACCAGCAGTCATGAAGGCACACCGTAACACACCCAGACTTAACACATTTTCTAAGAGATGAGAGAACTACAAGGAACGCATCCCTGGAAATAGATTGTAGATTTTAAAAACATCCAGTTTTCCTCTGAGATACCAAAATATATTAGCTCTACAGAAATCCCACTACAAATGACAAAGGCAGATAAGCATGGTCACAAATAACGCAGCAGAGTGGAACAAATGTGTAAAAATAAGTCACGTAAAATCAAGGCTCATCAAAAGTCTCCAACAACAAAGAACTATTTAAAAGACACGTCGGTTTCTGATGGTCCACAGGACAAGTCTTTCTCTCACACACACAATAGTCCCAAATATTATGCATGAATAACTTAATATAAAGTGCAAAACTCCTCCATAATCTTGAGTTTTTAGTCATCTGATCAGCTCTATGTGGAGGAAATAAGTGAATCTGACTATAATCATCCTTATTTACAACTATACAGGCTGTTCCACAACAGTGAAGAACTAAAGATTTTATGGCAGATGAGAAACATAAATGAGATCCTTCACTGTAAAACGCAGACACCGGTGTGGCTCTGCTGCGGTCTCTTAAAGCACGTCATCCTCTAAAAACACGAGTAAAAGATTAAAAGGAAAAAATCCCAAGTAGGTTAAATTCTGCACCACTTACTTCCCTGCTGGACTCCTCATTTCCTCCGTCGTCCCTTTGAACTGCACTTCACAGCATTCCCTCCTCCACCACATACATGCACTCTTCTTTTATAAATACGTTACACATGCACTTTCTTCCCTTTCAGGCAAACAGCTTTTAAATCTATCACCATTATAGTAAAATAATATTGTTGAATTATATATTCTTGCTTTTGTTAATCATTATTTTCCACTTGAATCAACGCTGCACTAGCTATTCTTGCTCCCTGTCAGTATGTTCTGTTGGATTCTACCTCTGGATGAGTCGGGATCGAAGCTGAAAGCTTGATTTCTAGGCAGGAGTGGAGCTATTTGCACCAGAAAGACCGGCTTTGGGCTCTGCTCTGTAAGGTTTGTGCTGTGGGCTGCTGCTGCGGAGATTGTCATCCATCTAAAGTAAAACAACAACAAAAAAAACTATTTAGGCGGTCCTCGAGGGAACGAAGAAGAAACGATAACAGTGACGGTACCTGCTGAAAGCAAACACGAACCCATGCAAGAGAAGAAAAAAATGAAAGCAGAAGCACCTTTTCTATCAAGTTGGACTCTTTGTTTACAAGCTGTGTTAGTTTCTGAAGGTTTGCATCCACTGTTTCCTGAACAGGTGGGGGAGGACCTGGAGAAACACCAAGGAGGGAGAGAGGAGGAGGAGGAGGATGGAGCAGGAAGTAAAGTGAACCCAGGAGTAAAGCAGATGCAGAGATTTATGGTGAGAAGAAGTAAAGCTCTGATCTGGTTAGATTTGCATCCTTGTAAGGGTTGGATTTATTCGAATTTCAAGCCTCAGAGGGTCGGTGATTCTAGTGTTTAGGGATCTTACAAGGGCGGTCCGAGCTGAAGAAGGCCGCGAGGATGTTGTCACAGAAGCCCGTGAGGTTTTCCAGCTGCCTGAGGTGGCTCAGCAGAGGGCTGCTGGGAAGGTTCGCTTTTTCCAGTGGAGCCAAAAAACCAAACACGAAGGCATCCAGGCTGGTTGGCCTACGATCACCATCAAACACAGATAACTGTCACATGAAATGTTTGATCAGGAAATAAAGCAAGTTTAATAGTCAACTTTTGACCTCATAAAAAACAATTATGAACTCACGAGTTGCCAAAAAAGTACTTTGCAGCTCCGAGTCGATAAGAGAGGAGATTCAGACACTCTTTAGCATCACTGTAGATCTGAGTCAGAGCAGGAGAGATTAAACAGAACCCTCATGGCTGACAAGGTGTGTAACTGAACCGTGTTTACCTTTCCCTCCATTTCAGAGATTCTGTGTAACGGCGCCTCCCCTTTGGTAAGGAGGATGCGGGAGAGGGCGATGTTGGCATGGCGACAGGGGACAAGAAAGTTGAGTGGGAATGGTGAGCGAGAAGCGAACCACGGCCGTGTCAGGTTAGCATAGTTTTCTGCATCCACCCAGAAAGTGTGTAACTGTGTTAAGCAAAGGAAAAAAATCCTAAATTTTAACAACTCTAATATTTATCAGGAAATGGAAAAGGGGCAGATGGAGCAACCAGAGCTGGACGAAGCTTCTCTTCAAGCAGAGCGATGTACGCCATGGTGTCTGCACCTTGTCTGGCTGTCAGCTCATAATCTGCATTCAACCTCTGCAAAAATGGGAGAAAATAATACTCCAAATGCTGCAAATCCCCCGATTTTACTGCAGTTTTCTAAAGACACCAAACAAAGGGTAGATTTTCTGACCTGTTTTCTCATGAAGTTAAGAATCTGTGCGGGTTCCTGAACTGTAGAGTCTCCACAAAACAGCTCCGGGACGCTCGCTGTGGACATGTCAGACAACATAATGCAGAAGGAAGACGAACATTCAGAAAGAAGCGAGGCGCACCAACATGTTCAGAGATTCATACCTAAGCCAAGAAGGCAAAACACACAAACAAATCATTCATTTCTATTTAGCATGTTCTTATTCCACCTTTATCCCCAGGGCCACAGTTTACCTGCATTAAACACAGACACAACTTATGCTTCTGAAACTGATGAGCATTCACTCCTAGGTTACCTGTTATTGTTTTCCATGTCCAGTCAATCGGAGAAACTGTGACGTTCGCTCCACAAAATTTGGCATATGCCTGAAAAGAAAACAAGAAAGCATTTAGGTCAGCAGAGATGGTAAAAACAGAACTCTGTTCATCTGGAACAATAAAGTGTTAAAAAAGGTCTTCCTGGAACTACTAACCTAAACCCACAGAGGACAGCTCTGTAAATTTGTTCTTTAGTCCTCAAAACAAAACTGTCGCCGCTACATTAGTGAAACATTTCCAAACCTTATGGAAATTATTATCACTTTTATTGGCAGAAATGTGGCAGGGAAGACAACAAGTGAAAACTGTATCATGATATTTATTCCTGCAATATATCGATATTCAAAAGCCGTGTATCTAATTTTTGGAAGAATTTACATGCAAACATTTGTGTTTTTTCTTTTCTTTGACTTTTGGTGCAATTCAAAAGCTGACCGCTATAGTTGGCAGGAGTGTGCAATGGGATTTGTTTCTACCATTGAAATGTAAATCCCTCTATTATGGTTCAGATATCTCATGTTAAACATGTTTAGTATCAGCTTGGACTGTTTATGGAATATTCCTACAATAAATTCAGTCAAAAAAAATCGCTAATGACGTCTGACTGAATGTAGAAGAAGAAGAAGACAATCTTTTATATGGCGCCTCTCAAGATAAAAATCACAAGGTGCTTCACAAAAACAAAAATTAAAGTATAAAAATATTTTAAAAATGATCAAAAATATGTTTAAAAGGAAAAAAGAACAAAAATATTAAGGAAAAGGAGACAGAAAATGAATAGGAAAGAGGGAAATCAGTGGATCCTGGTAAAGGAGGAATAAGAGCAGAATAAGGAGAGGGTGGTGATGAAGGTCACACCAAATTCAGCTTAAACAAGTGAGTTTTCAGCTTATTTTTAAAGGAGACCACTGAGTCCACTGATCTCAGGCTCAGAGGGAGAGAGTTCCAGAGTCTGGGGGCCACAGCAGCAAATGATCTGTCACCTTTGGTCTTTAGTCTGGTGTGCTGCACAACCAGTAGGCTTTGATCACTGGACCTCAGGGACCTGCTGGGGGTTTAGGGACCAAGAAGATCACCAATGTAAGATGGTGCTTGTCCATGTAAGGCCCTATAGACCAGAACCAGGATCTTGAAATGAACCCTGAAGTTGACTGGCAGCCAGTGAAGCTGGAGGAGAAACGGGGTGATGTGGGTGTGTTTGGAGGACTTGGTCAGAAGCCGAGCACAGGCATTCTGAACCACTTGTAGACGGTTCAGGGAGGTTCTGCTCAGACACGTGAAAAGAGAGTTACAGTAGTCTAAGCGTGAGGAGATGAAGGTGTGGAGAACAGTCTCAAGTTCAGAGCGAGACAGAATGGGACTCAGCTTAGCAATGTTCCTGAGATGGAAGAAGGAAGAGCGAACAAGAGAACTGACATGAGGATCCAGAGTGAGAGCTGGGTCAAAGGTCACACCAAGATTCCTGACAGAAGGTTTGATGTGAGAAGCAAGCTGACCAAGAGAGTCTCTGACTTTGGGAACCAGCTTGTCTGGGGCACAGATGAGGATCTCAGTCTTATCTTCATTCAGCTGAAGAAAGCTCCCAGCCATCCAGGTTTTAATAGAGTCTAAGCAGGTGTGTACCGCAATATATCGTGATTAGTGATGCACCAATATGAAATTTTTGGGCTGATACCGATATCCGACATTAAGATCACTGTTATGGCTGATAACCGATATTTGCAGATACCGATATACTGGCATTAATGCTTCTAAAAATCTGCAGATTTTTTATAGAATGAAACTTATTTAAGCTGATTTTACATTATTATGTAAACACATCACACACATTTACGCTTCTGAGATGATTACAATCACTGTCACGTGACTAAGCAAATACACATCACCCCCCTCACCCTCTGAAACAGGAGAACAAATGGAAACAAGATGGAAAAAATATCGGTTGTTAATATTGCCCCAGTTTTATTTATTGTACCGATATTAAAGTTAAAGTCAAAAAGTCCTATTAGTTGTCACACACTGATATGTGCGAAATGTTTTCTCTGCATTTGACCCATTACCCTGGAAAGAGTGATGAACTGCAGACACAGCCGCGCACCATTTGGTATTTTAAATATGTTTAAATATATGATATATGGGGCAGCAGCAGCTCAACAGGTTGAGCGGGTTGTCCAGTAATCGGAAGGTTAAGACTCTTAACCCACGTTGCCTGCTGGTGGTGGTCGGAGGGACCGGAGGCGCCTGTGCTCGGCAGCCTCGCCTCTGTCAGTGCGCCCCAGGGCAGCTGTGGCTACATCGTAGCTCATCACCATCAGTGTGTGAATGTGTGTGTGAATGGATGAATGATACACTGTAGTGTAAAGCGCTTTGGAGTCCTTACTCTGAGAGGCGCTATACAAGTGTGGGTCATTTATCATTTATCATATGCTAAAAAATGACTAACATTGGCCGATATCAACGCCGATATATTGTCCATCCCTAATCGTGATGCGTATCGTATTACTAGAATTTCACAAATACATATCCCTATATCATAGTGTAAAGAATGTGTAACTAAACGCAGAACAGTTAATGCAGATAACTGATTCAGCCATTAGCAATATTTGATTACTCCAAAACATAATATATTCAAAAAAATTTTATGATAAAACAAAAACAAAAATGTGAACTGAGCTTTAAAATAAAGAAAAAATATTTACTCATTTTTTTCCAATTGATTTTATACATTTTTCTGAATTAAAGCCACAGCAGACAGCATCACTAAACAAAAACAACTGCAGTCTATCTAGGTTGATTTCCTTCATGACAAGTATTTAGTCAAAGTGAATTTTTTATTTTATTATTTGTAGCAAAAACACAACATAAATTCTCACTCTTGTTTTAAATTTAGATATTTTAGTTTAAAAAAGAGATTATTGATAATCTATAATGCATAGTAAATTTTCTCTGGATAGATGGAAAGATGGGAATCTTTATTTTGTACATGAGAAAAGGCGCCTCCTTGTGGCCGGAGTCGTTACTGCGCGTGTTCGTTGACACAACATCCTGCCCAGATGTTAAACAGAAAGAAAACACCAGACTAGACTCAAAGCTGAAATAAGTCTGCCACTGGCAGTGATTTCTTAACGAAGGAGATGAAAATAAACCAGAAGAAAGAAAACGTGGAGGTTTAGCAAACTGACCTTGACCAGATTTTAGTTAATAAAGAGAGTCGCTCATGAAGGTCAAACCTTTCACAGGCAGTAATTATTTCCTGTTGCAACGTAAAATTTAACGCCAATTGTGTTTTCTCTCTCCTGCATATAGAAAAAATAGGAGTTGCTGCAGCAGCTGAGTGAGTTAGCATGAAGCTAACGACTGAAACTAAAGAGGAGCCTCCAGAAAAAAAAAAAAACAAAGAAACCCGGCTGGCTAAAAATCTGCTCCAGAAGCGCTGACGAGGTTTTTTCACCGGGCAGACGATGGTCTTACCAGAACTATGAGGGAGTCGGTGTGGACAGAAGGTAAACCCCAGTCTCCTCCCCAACATCTCAGCTCCATGGCAGCAGCCATGTTTCTGATTCATACAGAATGACGTCACGTGATGCCCTGTCATGTCAGTGCACGCAAGCGCAGGTGGGAAACGTGAACTAACAATAAACATGAGCCTACTTTAATCTCACTGCATGATTTTTTACATGAAATTATTTATAACAGTATGAAAAAACTTGAGAGAATAAATAATTCAGTTCAATTCAACTTAATTTATAAAGCCACTTCCTATCCCCAATCAAGGGGACCCAAGGTGCTGAACAAAGTGTTAAGAACAAGTAAAACACAATAAAACAGCTGAGCTGTATAGTAAAATGCAGAATCACAACATTTAAAATGCAACAAAACATTTTAAAAGCCATTAAACAAAAGCTAAGAACTAGACCTAAGATGAACCTTCAGCCTAGCTTTAAAAGTGGGCACCAATGTGGATTGTTTTATTTCTAGCGGCAGATGGTTCCAAAGCCGAGGAACCAGAACTGAAAAGGCACAATCACCCCTGGATTTAAGCTTTGACTGCGGAACCACCAGGAGGTCTCTCTGACCCGAGCGCAATGATGTTGCAGGGACATAACAGGTCAGCAGTGAGGCTGAATATGGTGGGGTAGTTCCAGACAAAGAGTTAAAGACAAAGACCATGATCTTGAATAAAATAGTGTTTCACTGCTAACCAGTCCAAAGCAGTCAGGAGGGGAGTGACTTGGTCCCATTTCTGTGCTCCATAAAGAAACCTGGCAACAGCATTCTGGACCAGCTGCAGCCGAGTCAGTAAGGACTGGCTCAGGCCAGCATACAGAGAGCTGCCATACTCTAATCTCGAGATAATAAAAGCATTGGCCATGGTTTCCAACTCCTGTTTTGTGAGGATCGACTTAATCTTAGACAAGCGCCTCAGCTGATAAAAACATGAACGAACAACAGAATTCATCTGGACATCAAATCATAGAGCAGAGTCAATTTTAACACCCAAATCTATGATCACAGACTTCTCGAAGGGGAGCAGCGATAAAAGGTCCAATCCAAGGGGCTGATGGTCATTTGAGGCTAAAGCTGTTACTTCAGTTTTGCCCTCATTCAGAGTCAGGAAGCTGTACCCCATCCTCTGAGCAACATCCTGTAAACAATTCACCAGCTTCTGTTTTCTGTCCCTGGCCCCTTGCTGAATTGGCAAATAAAGTTGACAATCATTAGCATAGAGATGGAAGCTAATGTTATGTTTTTTTAAAATAACAGTCCCACTGGTAACACATAGAGCGAGAGCGAGAGAAGCAGGAAGCACGAGACAGAGCCCTGGGGAACCCCCCACCTAAGCTCAGCATCTCTGGATGAAAAAGAGCAGAAAAAGCCTTCCTAAAAAACAGGGTGGCATATATATAAATAAATAGATAAAAAAAATAAGTATAAACGTCCATCATACACACATTCACATGATCATCAAATATGCACAAAAACAGCATTGGTTTCTTGAAGTCTAAATATTTTCAGATTGAAAGGAATAATTGTATACATGGAAAAATACTGGGCATTATTTATTTAATGTAATCTATGTTTGAATGACAAAAGCTACACGAACATTAATAAACATTACCCAAACAAAGCTGTTTTAGTTTTATAATATTAGGCACTAATCTGTGATGGCAAACATGACAAACGAATTATTCTTAAAACCATCCATAGATAGGAACAAAATCAAATAGTTGTTTTTCTGGAATAAAAAAATAGTAAATAAATTACCAATGAATCAAATATTATCATAATTAAAACAAATGAAATAGTACTAGAAAATAAAATAAAATAATAATATTTTTACATTAAAGTACAACAATCAACTGTTGTTCACACAATAATTATTTGAACTGTCTTTTCTTGGGTCATGTTAAAGAGAAAGTCACCCCCACCAGAGTCTTACTCCACTATTTGAAAAATATCTGGCAGACCGAGAGGGCTGCTAATAAATACATACACACACAGGCTCATAATGACATTGTAACATCATAATATACCAGCTAACATCACAGTGTACCTCTTATCCAATAGCAATGTCAGATTTCAATTCAAATGCAGTGCAGAGTTTTTACCTGAAGAGGGCACGACACTGACAGTTTTAAGCATAATATTTAAATTTTAACTAAGATTCACTAAAGTGCCAAAATATTGACTGCACATGTCTAAGCACGGTTAGACACTTGTTGCTCATTTATATAGTTTATCAGCAAAAAAGTTTATTTGGGGGTGACTTGCTCTTTAAATTTCAGGTATGAAGCTGAAGTCCATTAGTTAATGTGTGTTCCAGAGCTGACGCAGTGTTGGGGACAGCCAGGTGTTTGGTTGGAGGCCAGGAAGCCAGAAGCAGCCGGATCTACACTGGAAATGCACTGAGGGATGGTAAATGTCTCGCTCTGGCTCAGACAAACAGCTGTTGGAATATACTTGAGCTTAGGAAAAGCTTAGAGACAAGTTCCAGACATCTAACATTAAATGTTTCCAGAACTGAAAACTGCCCCAAGCCTTTCTGGCTTTGTCCTTCCTCTTCTGTGATCTGCACAAGAACTTTTGCAATGGCATGGAGAGGTAGTTTACTAGAGTTAAGCTTAAACTAAACTCACGTGGATGAAATTCCTTGTTGTTTATTTATTTTAATGGTTAAACATCGAAATCATTATTTCTAAATTGACAGAAAACTTGAAAATGTTTTAGATGCAAATGTTGAACGAATTCTTAATTTTTTTTTTGCAGGAGTGTGTGAAATCACCATCAGATGCATCCTTCTAAATTCCTCAAACTTGAGTAATTTCTTTTTTTGAATGTTTTACTTTTTTATTAAAATTGTTTTTAAAACAAGTTCAGAAATACTTATAAAATACGAGTCATCTTCTCATGTATTAAATTTAGTGAAAATGTTGTGAAAATCCTTCTACTCAATGAGTTGAGAGGACAACAAAGAGCAGGAACCCCTTAAAATGATTAAACTGGGCTGTTCACTCTGTGCCACCAGAGGACACGCCCCTTGTCTTTAAAAGCTGTGGAACCATCTGCTGAGATTTTACTTTATTCTGTGAGGGATGTTAGATATTTATTAAGCAGTAAGAGAGCTGTTTTTGGGATTAGACTTTTTTATATATATTTTTTTTCTCTAAGTCATGATGACTGGAATGTGTGTTAGAGCAGCAGCTCTGGTCCTGGTGCTGCAGCAGCTGGTGCTCATCATCACCGCTCAGGGTATCGGTAAGTTTCCCTGCTTCAATTATTCAGTCATGGAAAACCTTTCACATCGTGTTTCTGTGTTTGTTTAATTCCTATTTATAGTACCAACAATCTGTTATAATAAAATTTTATTCTGCTACTTTTTGCATAAATTGTAGAAACCAAGCAGACTTCAATAAAGGGGGTAAAACAACATTCACCAAATAATAATTAACCTAAAATCTACAGATTTTTATTTTCATTTTCTCATAAAAGTTCCAGTCCTGTGTTGTTGCTGAGGTTGAGTTTCGTTCATTTGAGTTTGGCACATCGGGCTCATTCCAGGGGACGCATTTTCCTGCAGCTCCATAAAAACCCAGCAGGATGCCAGCTTCAGTGTTCATTTACACACACATGCATGTGTGCACACACAACAATGTAAACTGTCACACATAATAAAGTGCCACAGCGCTGTGACTCAGCAGTAGTGATCGCACTACACTAAGGAGACAGGAGCACCAGATGTAGATCATTTAGGGCACTCTGGTCTTTTACCTTTTTTCAGGATTTCTTCATGTCTTTTTGTTTTTATTCACTGCAACTTAAAGGATACATGAAATGACTTTTTTAACTTAAGTTCTAACAGTTCTATGATCGATATAAAACACTTTCGTGAAGTTATTTGCTTTAAATCCCTCTCACATACAGCCACATCTGCAGTTTTATTCTTGACAGTTTCAGTACCTTCCAGAATGAGCCATTTCAGGACTCCATCTCTTTAAAAAACAAGCTGGAGCTGGCCACACCAACTCACCCCCTACTCAGGCTGCTATAAACTGAGAAGCTCTGATGTATGGGAGAGGCTTGGAATAGAGCCGCTGCTCCTCCATCAGCAGCTCTCTCTTACACATGCACATGAAAGTTGGTTCTATGCTAATTCCCTGTTTGTGACATCACATACGAGGAATTTTTTAAATGACTTGTTTAACCCTTTAAGCATCAAAGTCACAATATTGTGACAAGCATCATTACTGACTTTAACAAGCCACGTTTGAAAAACACCTCCCGCCGAGAGGCCCCTGGTTGGGGTGAGGACGAGACAAGAAGGTGAGCGCAGCATGAAGATGGCGAATATTAGAGGGAAAGAACTTACAATTGCTGGCAGGTCTGGTCTTTGTTGACTGATCTCTTTGTCTGGGTATGACTGACTCTGACAATGAAGCAGAATATTGACTCTGTTGATGATATTCATTCATTCAGCTGGAAAGATTGACGCTGCCGCAGCACGCAGCATCAGACAGCTGGTGCTGTACTTACAAGCTCCAAACGTTGGGTTTGACATTTGTTTCACCGTCTTTGAGATATGATGGATGTAGAAATGATGGTTAAAAATACCGCTAATGTGACAGACATAGCGGCAATGTAAAAAAAAGCAGCAGATGGCGATGCGTTATGTATGGAAGTCAAAGTGTGCCACAAAATCATCCATCCATCCATCCATCCATGCATTGTCTGAACCCGCTTTGTCCATGTAGGGTCAATTAAAATATTAAATTAAAAGTAAAAAGAGCTTCATATATGTTTATATAAATGAAATTTTTCTAAATATAATGGAAATTTCAAGATAATATGTAAAAATAAGACAGAACATCTGTAAAAATGATGCATTCCAATATGGCAGCCTAATGATGTCATAATATGCAAATTGGATGAGTGAATTTGCTCCCAACACAAACTTTGGGTCCTACTGAAGATTATTCTTATTTGCAGTTTACCTTTATCTCTAACCATTTCCTGGCTACAACCTTTTAAAATAGTCTTGTCAAAATAGAATATTTTCTTGAAAACACTCCGGCGCCCAAAGGGTTAGGGCACACCATTCCTAAAAGCAAACACTGACAGAAAATGGAGTTTTGCATAATATGTGTTCTTCGGGGCGATGGTGTCACAGGAGTTAAGTGCTCGCCCCCGTAATCGGAAGGTTGCAGGTTCGAGCCCCGCTCAGTCTGTCGCTGTCGTTTTGTCCTTGGGCAAGACACTTAACCCACGTTGCCTGCTGGTGGTGGTCGGAAGGACCGGTGGCGCCAGTGCTCGGCAGCCTCGCCTCTGTCAGTGCGTTCCAGGGCAGCTGTGGCTACATTGTAGCTCATCCCCACCAGTGTGTGAATGTGTGTGTGAATGGGTGAATGACTGATTGTGTTGTAAAGCGCCTTAAGGGGTTCCAGGACTCTAGAAGGTGCTATATCAAATACAGGCCATTTACCATTTTAATATGTTTTTCTAATTGTTCTGTTTTAGTCTACGACCTGCTGGTGTCTCCAGACTGCCTGCCAGACTTGCTCCAAGGAAGCTTGAAGAACAAAGGTCGGGACGAAGCATTTCTCCTCTCGTCCTTTAGGCTCCAGAACAAGGCCCCCACCTCCCTCTTTAGTGTGATTAACCCCAAAGACAACAACAAGTACCTGGAGCTCAGTGTGCAAGCCAAACTGAGCAAAGGTGCGTCATCACACAAATGCACCATATGATGTTTGTGACAAACTCATAAATTCTCTCACTGTTTTCAGTGACTCTTCGATACCAGAAGACTGATGGGAGATTTGGTACCACCAGTTTCAACCACGCAGCCCTGGCAGATGGACGAGAGCACCACGTCATGCTCCATGCCAGAGGCCTTCAGCGGGGCCCCCCTCGCCTTAACATCTACGTTGACTGTAGACTGGCTCACACTTTAAATGATCTGCCAGCTGCGTTTGGGTCGCTCCAGCCGGGCCCCAACAAGGTGGCGCTCAGGACCTTGCAGTCGAGTGGACAGGTGAATGAAAACATTCTAGACATTAACACACAATTTCTCGTGCTTTAACTGTTATTCGTCTTTAAGAATGAGCTGACAGACTTGAAGCTGGTTATTGAGGACACCATAGACAACGTGGCCACTCTGCAGGACTGCAGCGTGGAACCAGCTGAATCTCTGCACCTGCTGGGTAAGCTGCAGCCTGACGTCACCCTGATTCAGGTAGTCATGTCATGCATTTTATTATTTCATTCTGATTTCACTCAGGTATCCAGGGAGGCGGCGGGGTGCAAGACCAAACCACCACACAGGAGCTGAAGAACATGCTGACTGAGATGAGGGAGTTGCTAAACCAACAGGTGATCTAATAACCCAGATTTCTGTGTCTGACATTCATATTGTGGCTTCTGGATGGAGAACGAAGGACATGGAAGAAGAACTGGTGATGCATCACTATTATTAAAATGAAATTTACCTTAGGAATTGCCATTAGAGAATAATTGGAGCTGAATTTCTGCTGAAGTGATCTGGCAGTGATGCTTTATAAGCATGAACAGTAATAATAATCACAAAATGGCTCACTGAGTGGTTGCCAAAGTTTCCCTATTCAAAAAGTCAGCAAAGGGACGTAGTCATTGTCCCGCCTCCATACTTCCTGGTTCCTGAGCCAATCATATGTGAGCTTTCAAGGCTGCCTAACTCAAACACTGCACCAGCATTTGTAATTCAACACCAGCCGGCAAAGAGCAGCAGTGATGTGGACAGACTATTAGCCAGTAAAAGGAGGGACCCAGAGGGTATAGCTCTAAGAAGCCACCACATCTTTTTGTTTTAATCCAATATCGGGAAAAGAAGGCTAAAGCTGCACGTTCTGCACTATATGTGCTCACCCTTTAACTTTAACTTTGTTTCTTTTTCATTTTTGCTTTTAATTTTCTGTCATGTTGATTTTAATGTTCTTACAAATGGAAAGCACACTGAATTGCCCCCATGTATGAAATGTGCTATACAAATAAAGCTGCCTTGCCTTGCCTAATGTGGAGCTAACAATGCTAACGATGAATTAGAAACAAGTAGTCTACTCTAAAAATATCTGAAGCTACTTTTTAAATTACCAACAACTTGATATTACAGTGAAATTTATTTATATACTTATCAACTTGCTGTGTATGACTTGAGTTCAATTGTCGACTCATCCGGCGCTAAACTGGCAACCGCTGATCAGAACAGACTCTTTTGTTTTGATACATGGACTTCAGTACCCACATTTGATGTCATTCTTACTTCATGCACCTTTAACAACTATTTAGAATGTTTCCATTTTCTTGAACGAGTGCTTTTATAGTGGAAAAAAGACAATTTGGACTTTGAATCCCTGGTCATTTTTTTCAGTTGTCTAATTTCAAGGCTTTATTTAACCTTTGAGTTCAGAAATACTGCTGCAGTTTTTAAATGATCATTCAAATAAATTATTTTATATCCTCATACTGATTTTTTAGGTACGCACTACATTATCCAGGCAGCAACTGAGATTCTGCAGGAATCTCTCTCTTTTTAGCGTCCATCCAAAAAGTCTTAGTTCTTCCTCTGACGGGTCAGCTAATCACTAAAAAATGTGGTGAGTGAGGGAAAACATTTTCTGTTTAAGGGAAATGTGTTTCAGCATAGAGGTTTTTTTCAGTGAGTGTAGAATCTTCCGCTGGAGAGAATCAATGTTTTTATGATGAATTTGACCTTTGGGACTTTATAATTTGATATATTACAAATTAAATCTCTTTAAAATCTAACATGATCTGTTTACTGGAAATCATTAGTTTGCAGTTAGGGTGCTTTTGTGAAAGTTGGAGTTGTATTTTTTTAAATCATCATTCAGAATAATCTTACTTGCCTCAAACAACTGTCCATTTATAAAATTTCTCCTTTTTAAATGCAGATTAAAGAAACAAATTTCCTGAGGAATACCATTGCAGAGTGTCTGGCCTGTGGTAAGCAGTAAAAAGGCCATATAACTTATTTTTGTATGGTTAAGAGTCCTTTTAATTCTTATTTGTCGCACTTGCACCCACAGGACTTGAAGGACGCCCCAGTGACCCAGATCCGGCTCCGAGTCCTGGTCAGGTGATCCTACAGCCTCAGCCTCTGACTCAGTGCCCACCAGGAACCTGCTTCAGACAAAACATGTGCATTCGTTCAGAGTCAGGTGGCTTCACGTGTGCTCCCTGCCCTGATGGATACACGGGAGATGGAGTTCACTGTGACGATGTGGATGAGGTAAGGATTTCAGGTGGGAATGAAGTAAACCAATCAGGTTCTGATGGTTATGTTTGTTTCTCTGTTTTAGTGCAAGTTTAACCCGTGTTTTCCTGGTGTCCGGTGTGTGAACACTGCTCCCGGTTTTCTCTGTGAGAAATGTCCTCTGGGATACAGCGGGCCACAAATAAACGGCGTTGGTGTGTCTTACGCTAAGTCACACAAACAGGTATACCATGATTTAAATGTTCCAAATGGCTAAAACACCAATAACTGTCCATATTCTGGCTCTGCTTGTCCTCCCAGGTGTGTAATGATTTGGACGAGTGTCTGAGCCCACCTGAGAGTGGAGGCTGCACAGCCAACTCCCACTGCTACAACACCGTGGTAAGACTACTGAATCCATGTTATTGTTTTCATTTACAACAAAAAAAGTTTTCACAAGGACAGAGCTGACTGGGTTGTTCTCACCAGGGCTCTTTCCGCTGCGGCGAGTGTAAGGCTGGCTTCACAGGTGACCAGGTGAGAGGTTGCCATGGCACCAGGCTTTGTCCTAACGGTCAGCCCAGTCCCTGTGACATCAACGGAGAGTGCATTGTGGAGCGAGATGGCAGCATCAGCTGTGTGGTAGTTTTTATTTCTTAATGGATGGTACTACATGAAATGACAAAAGCTGTGACACACTCTCATGTGTGTGTCTATGTGTGTGTGTGTGTGTGTGTCAGTGTGGAGTTGGTATGGCTGGTAACGGTTACGTCTGTGGGAAGGATACGGATATCGACGCGTATCCCGATAATAATCTCCAGTGCAGAGACAACACCTGTAATAAGGTTCACACTCCTGAATCTCCATCCTCCTCACAGTGAACCCATGAGTGTGTTTTAAAAAGAAAACAATCACTTGTGTATATGTGTGTGTGTGTTTTCTGTATCTTCAGGACAACTGTATGTTTGTCCCCAACTCTGGCCAAGAGGACGCAGACAGGGACGGAACCGGGGATGCCTGTGATGACGACGCAGACAATGACAGCATCATCAACATAGATGTAGGTGATTCTGTTTTGACTAATTTAACAAACAGATCTGTTACATGGAGCTCGATCTCTGATCCCAGGATAACTGCTGGCTGGTTCCTAACGTCGACCAGAGGAACAGCGATAAGGATGTCCACGGGGACGCCTGCGACAACTGTAGGACTATGGAAAATCCATCACAGAGGGACACAGACCAGGACGGTCTTGGGGACGAATGTGATGATGACATGGATGGAGACGGTAATCTGATAAATGCTGTTATTCTCTTGAGTGAAGATGTCTGGTAAAATTATTTCACTTCTGCTATTTACTGTGTTTGAGGAACACAATGTGAAAGCAGCCATGTGATTAAAAAAATACCCGAGAGTTTCCAAAGTACGGCCTGTTTGGACAGGACTGCAGGGACGAGAAAAAAAGTTCCTTGAGGAACTTTTTTTTATTGTTTTTACTGGCCTGGCAGTGCTTTATCTGCTCAAAACATCTTTTCTTTGTTGAGGATCCGTTTTCGATCCACTAGGCTTTAGGATAGGACATCATTAAAGCAATCAGTAAATCGTATTTAAATGTTCCACTTTTTAAATGTTTACTCCAACACTTTTCTTACTGTTGGCCTTTTATTGCAAAATCGAATTTGCCCCAGTGGAAAACTGTCTTTGTGTGTGCCCTTTTGTATGTTGCATCTTGGCACCTCTCCTGCATCCTGATTGTTTGGTACTCCGAGGTTGGATTTCTGAGGACTTGCTCATGTCTGTCCTCTCACTTAAAGCGTTTTTCCATGGTGAACCTCCGCCAGGCGTTGAGGGCCAGTGGAAACTATTTCACCTTCACTTTAAATAAACTCTGCCATCTGCTGACGCTTTAGACTACACCATGGGCTGAGGTCGAACAACTCTTTTTCCAGGTCTGAAAAACTTTCTTGACAACTGCCAGCGAGTTCCAAATCCCGACCAGCGGGACAGAGACAGTGATGGAGTTGGAGATGCCTGCGACAGCTGTCCTGACATGCCCAACCCGAACCAGGTACCAAACCAAAACCCACCAGAAAGGCACTTTTCTTCCGCTGTAACTTTGGTTGTTTTACCCACCTGTAGTCGGACTCAGACGATGACCTCGTTGGAGACACCTGTGATGACAACATTGACAGGTAAACCTGCATCACGTGTGAATGATTGTATCAAATGTGGCCACCTTTTAAACGTGTCTTCACTCCTTTGGCAGTGATGGTGATGGCCACCAGAACACAAAGGACAACTGTCCCACAGTCATCAACTCCTCTCAGCTGGACACGGATAAGGATGGAATGGTTTGATCTTTTCCTTTCTAAACATTTGCTAATTTCTCCCTCATTTGTTGTTGATTCATTTGTTTTTCACAGGGAGACGAATGTGATGATGATGATGATAATGACGGGATACCAGACAATGATGACAATTGCAGATTGGTGGCCAACCTCGACCAAATGGACTCAGACAGTTTGTATCACTTTTGAAAAAAATCGTGCAGTTGTACGTAAACAGAGTGAGCTGCCTTTGTTTATGAATCGGTGGCTTTCAGTGGACAAAGTTGGAGATGCGTGCGAAGGAGACTTTGACAAGGACAACGTGATCGATATGATCGACCACTGTCCGGAGAACGCAGAGGTCACGATGACCGACTTCAGAGCCTATCAGACCGTAGTGCTGGATCCAGAGGGGGAATCGCAGATAGACCCCAACTGGGTGGTGCTCAACCAGGTAGTCATCAAACTTCACCTCCCTTTCATAACACTGCTTGTGAAGTATTATTCCGAGAAATGATCTCTTTTTCCTTTTAGGGAATGGAGATAGTCCAGACCATGAACTCTGACCCAGGCCTTGCTGTAGGTGGGTAAAAATACACCTTCTGTCATACCTGTTACCAAATAACTTTGATCTCGTCCTTTCCGTCCCCGCATGTCGCTGCTTCTCGTCTCCTTCAGGCTATAAAGCCTTCAGCGGTGTCGACTTTGAAGGAACGTTCCATGTCAACACGGTGACAGATGATGATTACGCTGGCTTTATTTTCGGCTATCAAGACTCATCCTCATTCTACGTGGTGATGTGGAAACAGACAGAACAAACCTACTGGCAGGCTGCGCCCTTCAGAGCTGTGGCTGAGCCGGGAATACAACTCAAGGTGTGTGTGTGTGTTTGCTGTCATCAGCTGTCATCCTATTCGATCTGATGACCACCTCTTCAACAGGTGGTGAAGTCAAAGACAGGTCCAGGTGAGTATATGAGGAACTCTCTCTGGCACACAGGAAACACCACCGACCAGGTGCGTCTCCTCTGGAAAGATCCAAGGAACGTCGGCTGGAAAGACAAGGTGTCCTACCGTTGGTTCCTCCAGCACAGACCACAAGTTGGATACATCAAGTACACACATCCAACACACACACATACATACATAAAACTGCTCTACACACATAACTACTGCGTGACCTAACCTGTTTTGCATCACGTGTGAACCAGGGCTCGCTTCTACGAGGGCTCAAGGCTGGTGGCGGACACAGGGGTGATAATTGACACCAGTATGAGAGGCGGGCGACTGGGTGTGTTCTGCTTCTCCCAGGAAAACATCATCTGGTCCAATCTTAAATACCGCTGCAACGGTGAGAGGCTGCAAGCATCAAACAATCCAGCAGTCTGATGTATTCATCCTAATGAGACATTTCTCTTTCCTTCTGCAGACACCATTCCTGCTGATTACGAGGATCTGTCGAGAACAGAGTGAGGACGGTCAGAGGAAGTAGTGTTGCATAAAAAATTGAGCTAAAATTAAGATGTTTCGAGATAATCACTTGAAAAAAGTTGGTTTAATGTAACAGACATTTTGTTTAATCATGAAATATCAGGTTTTATCCACATTTTAGCTTAAATGTAGCTTTTAAAAAGATTTGTACAAATATGGTATAACTTTATATTTTGCTAAATTAAACTCATTTTCCTGTGTATACAACATTAACAGTAAAGAGACAGACTCTACTGTGTTTCTGGGATGTTTTATTGAAAGAATGAGTCACGTCACCTTCATCTTTGTATTTCAGACATAACATTTGGTCAAACTCAACATGGATCGTTTTGCTTTCTGCTTCTACAGTAGCTTAGTATATATTGTTTACACTTTTTAAGTTCAAAAGCACCTTTAAATTTCTACATTCATTTTTTTTAATGCAGACATGAGATGACACATTGAACAGGTTTAAAGCAAAAAAAAAAAAAAAAAAAAACTAAAATATCCACAGGTTGTAAGGCTGCAGCCAAAACGTACACACGTTACTGGAACAGTTAGGAACTGTTAGAAATACAAATAATTAGGAGGCACAAGAAATTAAAATGAACCTGCTTGTACATAAAGTTGTATA
This sequence comes from Nothobranchius furzeri, assembly GCF_043380555.1. Lineage (NCBI taxonomy): Eukaryota > Metazoa > Chordata > Actinopteri > Cyprinodontiformes > Nothobranchiidae > Nothobranchius > Nothobranchius furzeri. Next base: position 44,551,614 of record NC_091757.1, read on the forward strand.
CTACACAAATATAGATGGAGATCATGATATGGCAGTAAACTCAACATCCAGTGTTGAATATATCACCTAAAAATTTGCCAAGCTGAGTTATTTTAACCAGCAGACACAAGTAACAAAAAATCCAAAGCATTTTTTATTAATACAGAACAAGGGGTTCGTTTAATCACGTGTAAATGCAAGTAAATACATCCCATTCTGAATTGTAAGTTTCTCTGTAACAGACGAGTCTTATCACTTCCTGTTTCTGTTGTCTACCTTTGGCAAATGAGTTGGTGGAGCTCTTCCAGAGAGGTGGAACTTCACTGAAGTCAGTCTCAAAAGGCAGGATGATTTAAAAACATCTGCCCTGGGCACCAATGACTAAAAATGTATGAATGATGTGGACTTCCTAAGAAAAGATCAGGCTCAAAGGGAGCACGGACAATAATAAAACTTTACTTTTGTTACCTAAAAAGAAAAGTCACAACAGCCGGTGTCTAACATTAAGACCCTCTTATTCTGTTGCATAGGAAATCTACAAAACATATCAAATTATTAACACAGAGAATAAACACAAGCCTGAGAGTTTCTTTTAAACAAAGCTAGGGCCAAATCTAATTCGAATTACACCACACTCCTTCCATTTATAATTAAATAAATATGACTTCAGTGAAGTCTCTTGAAATAAATTTGTCCCAAAACTCAGTTTGGCTCAAATACTTGCTACAGCTTTCTGGTTTGACTTCACAGAACTGAAATACAGGAAAAATTAGAATAAAAAAATGGAGTCAGAAGCTTCTGACTGTAACTGAACTCCTACAGTTCTTTATTCAAGGTCATATATCCAGTCAGTGGTAGTAAAACAATCAAAAAATACCTTCAAGGTAGCTTACCATTGTAAAACAAAGACTGTAACATATAAAGCTAAAGGAAAAGATAATCCTTTACTTTATTCTTTTACTCTTGAGGGTAGTGTAGGGTTGTGTTTAAAGGTGGTGGTGGTGGTGGGGGGGGTACGGTGGTCCCGTGGCCCAGTATAGCCGTCAGAATTAGGCCTCAAAGCGCTTTGGGCAGATCATCGGAGCGATGAGGGTCACCATGTAGAGGAAGAGGCAGACCCAGCAGGAGGCCATCTTGATCCAGAACCCCGACCAGCTGCCGTCCAACAGCTTCTCAATCTTATGGTCGTCGTAACTGCAGGACAGACACAGTTAGAGCTGAGTAGCCATGCAGCTGCACTTTTATTACCAATCTGACAAGAGAAGAGTCTCATATGTCACGAACAGCTGGAGAGAAACCCAATATTTAAAACTCCAAAACTGAAAAATCATGCAAAATATAAATCTAGTTAAACAGCAATAGACGCTGCAGAAAATTTGCTTTAAAATAGTTTATTAGCTAATATTTCAGATTATTACCTCTTGTCAACTTGGTAGTGCATTTAATTTTTCCCCTTCACTTATAATCTTATTTTGCTTTAAAGTAACACTAAATAGTTGTTTTTTTTTACTCTAAGCTAGAGCTTTAACATTGACCTCTGTGATTGTTGGGTTAGAAACTTGACCAGTTTCATATATGACACCACTCTGCAGCCCTCTGCTGGCCACTTAAGTTTTGTGGAGGGGGTTGGTGTTTTAGGGGGTGCTCCTTTACATGCATTACGGCTGTTAGGCATTTTCTGTGCAGTTAGCTTTTTTTTAGTTTGTTGATCGTCAATAAAAAGCACAAGAAGAAAAAGAAGAAGTTTGCTTTGATGAAGGCATCATGGCGGAGCCTGGAATTAAAGGTAAGAGAGTAATGCTAACAGCCGTAATGCATGTACAGGAGCACCCAAAGAACACCTACCCACTCCACTAAGTTAAGTGCAGTTTCTGGCCAGCAGAGAGCTGCCAACTATGAAACTGGTCCAAGTTGTAACCCAACAGTCACTGAGATCAATGTTAAAGATCTATCTTAACATTAAAAAAACAATTTAGTGATACTTTAGGGCAGTAATGTTCCATCAATGAATCACTGATTTATTGACTACTCAGATATAAACGTGACACCAGTTGTTTCCTATTCCACCTGCAATAGCTGCTCTTTCTCAAATCAGAACCCATTTTTAGAATCCACACATGCTAAAGGAAGAGGCTCTCTCTTTTATCGGTCTCACTTACTGAAACCAGTTGGTGACGGTCATCATGACGTAAAGCGAGCCCAGGAAGAAGACGAAATGGAAGTAGGAATAAGTGTAGATGGTTCCTTCACGCTCATCATACAACACATTCTGACCTGAGCCAGTTTTCTCATCATCGTAGTCCTCTGAAAGAAAAAAGAAGAAAAAAAAAAAAACTAAACTGAAGCAGAATCACAAGTGAAGGAGACAAAATGGGGCAATTTTTCGCTGGTTTTCTAATTAAGTACGTCTCATCTCCAGCAGGTGGTAGCCCGAACACATTCCTGCTTCCTCTGATCCTGCTTTACTGTGTCACACTAACCTAGTAACAGTGACATCATCTATGTTTACTGACCAATGTTTTCTCACCTTTTTCCAGTCGTGCAACAGCGTGCATGCAGACTGGCTGTTGCGAGGGTAAACTGGGGATATTAGTAGAAAAGTACTCAGATTTTTCTCACCTGTGTCGTCTCCGAAGCAGAAACAGCAGCGAGCTCTCTGCAAAGTAAAGAAAACACCCAGTAAAAGTCAAAGCTGCACATAGATATGGAAAAAAACATCTGCTAAAGTTCAGATGCTTTTAACAACTCTGTGTGTTTGTTTATACACACACACACACACACAGACACCCTGTGAGGTCTGAATATTTGAGCATTTACCTCAGTCTCTGGCTCACTGTTTCGGCACACTCTGAGCGCTGCTGCGCTTCGCTTGGTGGTGGATGTCAAGCTACAGTGAGGGAACAGAGATGGAAACAGGGAGATGGAAAAACAAATGAAGGGTTAGAATTCCATCATCATCCCCACCCCCAATAATTTGCAGTTTTAGATGGCTGCAGATTCTAATTTCCTCCTCTTCAGGGAACAACCACAAGAGACAGGATGCCTCCAGCTGATGGGAAACACGTGTGAACAAAAGCTAAAAGCCAGCGTTCTAGTCTCTCTCGGCCTTAGCACAGCAAATCAGAGTAACAGACAAAACAAATTAAGCTGTCTGTGTCACAAACACATTTCCCTTTGCCCTCAATGCAACTGCGGTTAGTAGGACTGTTATTCCCATAATCTCTCCATTTTACAAAATACTCATAATAACCTCAAATTGTGGAAATGCACAATTTGCGTGGGAGAGGAGAAAGAGTTTTGAGTTTAAATGGGTTAGGGTAAAGAGCATGTATGTTTTTCTATGTAATTAAGAGGATGATTTTCCTGAGAGACGGTCATCTGATCAGAACGTGTCCATCTATGAAGGTCGTTTGATATGTGAAAAATGGTGAGACAACCGTCTCTGAAGTATCAGTGTTTTTTCTCCTTTTAAGGACATTTGTTGTAAAAAATGTTCAGATTTCAAAAAATTTTACAGTAGCTGTAAATATTCAAGCCTTTTATTTAATTGTGAAGTAATTTCATAAACATTTTGATCAAACTCAGTTGGTCTTCATACGGTAACACTTTCAAAAAGGGGATTAAGGTAATTGTTGTAAAGGTAGGTTAGCAGGACCACCACTGGGTTTTGTAAAAGTCTTAGGGGTCTTAGCACACCTCTGATGTTGCTTGGCTTCCCGGGGCTGGAGGCTAGGAGGCAGATCTGGCCGTCTGGTTGGGGTCTGGGGTGGTGGGTTGCTGTGCTCAGCGTTGGGCGGGGGAGCCTGCTCATCAGCACCCCGGCAGAAAGGGTCAAACTCTGGGAACCGGTGATGGTTGTACCCAATGTGCAGCGGTACCGGGACCAGAGTGAATAGAGTGTGTATGGGGAGCATGAGCGGGTGTCCGGCGTGCATTTTTGTAAGTCTTTGGTTGTATGTGTATGTGTGAGCATGAGGGAGGGAGTGTGTGGCTGTGTTTGTGTATGACTGTATATGTCAGGTGGGGCCTTTGACTCCTCTCTTCTCCTGGGATTTCTTTTTATGATATAGATCTTTGTCTCCCCTCCCCCTGCCACACCTGGTGTGGAGTGTGGTGCCTTGGTCTGCCTGAATGTTCGTGGCTCCCGGGTAAGGGGGTTTAAGGTTTTTGGCGTCTGCCTGATCAATCCCGGTGGCGGCCTGGTGGGGTCTGGGTCCCTGGGCTCTGCTGGGTCCCCGGCGGGGGTGGTCGCCCCTGGGTCCCGGGTCGCTGGGTCCCGGGCTCGGCCGGCAAGGGGGTGGGAGGCTGCGGACGGGCATGTGGGCTTGCCGCTGATATCTCCCGGGACTCTGCCGGCTGCTGGTTGTGGCCCCCCGGGACGATCCTCTGTGCCTCTCGAGGGGGGCGGGGGCCTTTCTGGTTGCAGTCTCCTTGGGGTTCCTGTGTTCTGGGGCAGCGCCTGGATCTCTGGGACTTGGAGCTCCCTCCGTCTCCTACATATCTTTGGGGGGCAGATCTGTGGTCCCTCACACTCTCTACTGTACGCTCCTATAGAGAAACCTTACATAAACAAGATCGTGTACACACACAGGTGCTCACATGGTGCTCTCAAAAGTATGGGCTTGGGCACGTTCAACACAAGTCTTAAGGCTGTCGTTGCCACTAAATGCACTGGGATTTATTATTGTGTGTTTGTTCAGTTAAACAATGTTGATTTTATATTTCATCATCAGGCTAACACAGTGATAGCTTGCTCCTGATGTATTGTTGTGTGTCCCATTTTTTTCTATTCTTTCTCTTTCTGCAGGTCTAGAAGCACTCTTGTTCATTATTGTTTATTTTTGTGGAATTCCTTTCTCTTTCACCTCTGACTCCATGTCTGGTAGGAATTACAAAGCATTCAAAAACAATAACAATAAAGTTTTAAGTATCAGGAGTGACATTAAAAGCAGACGCTTTGATGCTTCACCTGAGAGTAAATCTGTAAGGCTTGTCACCAGCATTCAGACATCAATTCTGTTTGCTTCACAGCCAGACAGGA